>NC_067233.1:564334-586834 GCF_019924925.1 Ctenopharyngodon idella
GAAGGATCAGTCATTGACTCATCCCCGGTATTGGACCCTATATCCTAACTCTAACCCTAACCCTAACGGCGACAGCCCCAGTGACGCCAAACCTTCTCAGAATAGCCCGACCTAAACTAACCCTAACCTACCCGTCTCAAACCCGACGGCGACAAACCTAAAGGCACTAAACCTAATTAGAATAGCCCGACCTAAACTTACCCTAAACCTACCCGTCTCAAACCCGACGGCAACAAACCTAGAGGCACTAAACCTAATTAGAATAGCCCGACCTAAACTTACCCTAAACCTACCCATCTCAAACCCGACTGCGACAGCCTCAGTGACACCAAACCTACTCAGAATAGCCCGACCTAAAACTTACCCAAAACCTATCCGTCACAGACCTATTGACTAGATTCCCAACCGATTAAACTCCAACCCGACTCTTACGCTAAATCTACTCGTTATTGTCCTACCGACAAGCAATCTCGCAAATGTATACCGTAATACTTTAATGCTGGAGGGAGTGCGATGCTGGATCAGGATTATCGGGCTGTGGCCTTTGGGCCTTCGGCTCGGTTCGCTGGTCCAGAGCAAGTTCAGATCGGAAACTTCGCATTCCTAAAAACCAGCAACAGCAACCAAAAAAAACAGTCAATAACACTACAATGCGTTTTTCTAAGACCAAACAAAACGTTATCAATCCCAAATTGGAAACTACCTTAAAGAACAGATTAACTTTCGAAATTAGCCTCCGACCCAAAACTGGAATTCACAGTTCCTCCACCCTCACAAACATGCGCCGGCCCGTGCCTTTCCTCGTTCTCCCTACTTTAAACCACCCCTCGGACTCTTTTTTTTTTTTTTTTTAAATAGAAATTTAACCAAACAAAATATTCAAACCTTTTATTTTTTTTCTCAAGACCAACTGAAATAATTACAAGAAAACAAAAACAATTACAAATACTTAGGTCAACAAGGAACATTAACGTCTTCAAAGAGGAACAAAACACAAGAGCATGACATCACAAAAAAGCAAAAAAGATCATGCGTGGGGTTTCTAGCGGAGAATGTGGAGCTGGACAGAAGCATGATCGGGAGGGGGGCGCTGATACGGGAAAACATGACAGCAATAATCCAGGAAGGATTCTGGCAGAAAATGGCAGGTAAAGACATGGAGTAAACACCAACAGAATCACCAGGATACAGGCCCACAATGGATTTGGTGGGTGGACATGTGTACACAGGTGGAAACGTTGGAGGTGAGGACCAAGGCAGAGCCAAAGGCCCAGGATGACTCTGCTGAACTGGACGACTGAGGAAGAACCACAGAACCAAGGTGGCAACAGGGACTGGGCAGCCCAAAGTGGAGGAAGAAAGGACAACAGTGGAGCCAAAACGGGTGGACGGAGGCAAAGCCATAGGACCAGAAGTGATGATTTACCAAGGCAGACCCAAATGGAGACCAGTGGAGCTTGACGGATGACTGGCCACATTAGAACCGAAAGGTCAACAGGTTGATTTGGAGTCCAAGGCTCAAAGGCAAGGCCAGGGGATTTGGCGGAGTTGGCGAACAGGAAGCCCAAGTTGGATCTGAGCTGAAAGTGTGGCCAATAAAGGATGAGCCAAAGGGCTGAAAAGGAGCCAGCTGAGACAATATCGTCCATTCTTGGGTCACGGTGTTACAGCAAGGATGACTTTAGCAGGATCGAGTTGTAGCAGTAAAACTTTAAATTAAAATAACAAATACTCAGTAGCTTAACACACAGGGACAGAACCAACTTAAACAGATGTAAAAACAGACAAGGAACTTGAAATGGAGTGTATATACAGAGACTAAATGAGTGAGTCAACAAAGGGCAGGTGGACAGAGTAGGTTGCATAATAACAAACATACAGGAAACTAATTCTCACACCAAAAAAAAAAACTAAGACAGGAAATCTATAGGAACTGGGAACCGGAACCAGAATAAAACTGACAGTACTTTTAAGTAATTTTGAAAATTTGAATTATATACATTTTCAAATAATATGAAGGGGCCTGTGGGCACAAGTACAAGAAAAAACAGGTACATAAAACAAAAGGGTACTGACAAAAAGAAATGGTTAACAAAGGCTTTAACAAAAACACTGCTAAAACAAAAAAAATGGACCTTAACCCAAGTACAAAAATACTTCAAAATGTAAGCATAAATACAAAAAGCATAAATATATACATATATATCAGTCAAAGGTGGCGTGTTCTTCTACAAACGTGCCACATTCCTTACAGTGCACTAAACAAGTGTACTGAGGTATAGAGGTGCTTTATATTGGCTGGCCTTCCAGCTAGTGCAACTAAGAACCATAACAGGTTTAATACAAAAGGGATATAGATAAGGCCACAGATGCATAAAACTTAGAAAGAATTACAAAAAAAAAAATAAAATAAAATGAATCTCTGGTGGAGGAGAGGCCTCAAATCCAAGCCCCCACACTAGAAAAGCATCTTATCCGTTTGTTGATCACCAGTAATCCACGGCACTTGTTACTCAACTCCACTCTGCAAACATACACAGACATAAAACAGGATGCAAGTTGCATACATTACACAGAAGTATATTTCCGAATAATGTTGATAAACCTGTTCTAATCCTAATTTAATGAGGGCTGTGGAAGGAACTGACAGTGTTGAAGTCCTCTGGTTGAATCCAGGTCAGTCAGTTCCAAGAAAAGCTAAGTGCAGCTACAATGAAGTCAGCTTTGGGATTCTGGATCTGCCAGACAGCAAAAGCAGTAGGTGTTGTGGGGCAGAGGGAAAAGCCCTGTCTGTGTTCTTGTGCAGGTAAACAGCCACCACACAATGACTTCAAGACAGGTGAGTTACAAATGGGTCTAGGAGTAACAGGAATATTGCAAAATGGTGTAAAACAAAGTACAGCATTGAGTTGTAGTGGGTCATTTTAGGTCAAATGAGAATAGAAAAATTGTGGCATGAGGCTTCAACATCCACCTACAAGTCAATAACGAGGCTTCCATCAAGAACAGATTAGCAGCATACAGCTCTAAGTTTTTCAGTTTACCTGGAGAATTATTATAATGCATTAGCAAGCAGAACATTAAGAGAAGGGAAAGGCACAAAAAAAAAAAAAGGATAATCAAGTACCTTGTCTCCACACAAGGAGTGTTTCATGAGACAGGCCAAGGATTTCACATCAGTGTTTATGCTCCAACTATGTGCATTCTGGGATATCATTCCAGAGGATTGGAGTTGAGAAACACCACTATAACAGACAAGCACTTAAACAGCAAATTACTTGTTGCAAAAGTTAAATTAAATGGTAAATTAACAAACTGACATTCACAAGCAGTAAATGTACCTATGATGAATATCCATAAAGTGATTTAGTGTGCACATTGATAAATGGATCTAATTTCTACCTGTAGCTAAGTTCAGTGCGCCCTTCTGATATCAGATCTCAAGGCTCCTAAAAAACCAAAAGTAAAAGCACTTTAAAGAACACAGGCGTTTAAATGGTACATGATACTGTAAAGGGATGGTTAGTTGGATGTGAAGAAAAAAAAAAAAAAAAAAGTTACAAGCGACAGACCTTGTAATTTTCTTGTCAGAACTTTGAGACCACATTAGACCTCAAACCTATATAGAGAAAACAGAAGTTGAAGAACAGAAGCATGACACATGTTGAACAATTTAAGCTATACATTTTCCAAAATCTGTGAGAAAGCAACAAGAGACAAAAGATAAACTCTTAAAGAATAGTGAAACATTGGCATAGGCCAGCTGCTAAAAGACTGTAAAAACCCCTAATTTATGGGTTAGGGCAGCAATTTATCTATTAGGGCAGCCACAAAATCAAAGTAAAAAAAAAAAAGGCATTAGTGAATACATACAGAAACTACCTATACATTGATTTATTGCACATTAAGTCCCAATCTTTATAACCAATTGTCAATATCATTACATACAGCACCATATTACTTAATATGCAATATATCAATGAATAGGTAGTTTCTGTATGTATTCACTAATGCTGATTTGTTTTTATTCACTTTGATTTTGTGGCTGCCCTAATAGCATAAATTAGGGCGTTTTACAGTCTTTTAGCAGCTGGCCTATGCCAATTATAAGATTCAACGTACTTAAATTGTGTCTAATGACATAATGAGCCTATAGTATAACAAGTGAAAAATAAACAACATTAAAACAGATTTCTCTCTCAACAACTCCAACCTTCAACAGCTTCTTCACTCTCCAACTTCCATCACAGACTGACAACCCCGTGCAAGTTCAGCTAGTGGGCATTTATACTCATGGGCACAACTATTGACAGACATGCAAGCAACGAGAAATTAAATTCACAAAATAAACAAACTTCAATATAAGAAGCTTTTTATAAGTTTCATAGTTAAAATATATAACATAAAACATATATAACAACATTTTTCACCATTGTCAAGCCTTCTATTAAAAAATCCCCTTCAACCCCCAGTTTGGTTTCTCCCACCTCCCATGATGCACCACAGCAAAGATATAAAAGCTGTTAGATGGGCTCTCAAATGGACTGATTTTATTTGACTTTCCAATGTAAAACATGTTCTAACCAAAATAACTGTTTTACAATTTTGTTGAAATTGAAAAATTAAAAAAGAGGCATGACCTGTTCTACATAAAAAAGGTAGGGAATTGCATATTGTCTATATATTTTGGTTCATAAATTACTTATGCCAATCACATAATTCACATCCCCTAACACAACAATGTACATTCATCATCTTATATCCCAGGGCAATTTGTTATGTTTTTGTAATTAGAAAAAACGGTTGATTATGATTTATTAATTTTGTCATTGCGATTATAAAGGCAATATTGTCGTATTACGATTAAAATGCTGAAATTCATCTTATTTCCATATCTGCTCTTTTGGGCAATGTTTTGTTCAGTCATGATGCACGATTTTATCTGCGTCTTCAGATTTTCACCCGCTGCTTGTTTGTCGTTTTCTTTTTCTATCAGGCTTCGGATGAAAAATAGGTTGGAACTTTCTTTTAATTAGTGGATTTGATAAAATTATGTTTAACATTGTTAAACTATTAATGGCTGTCAGCTGTGGTTCTTTTATGCAGAGAACTCAGCTCATGTTTTTGTACAATGTGTAGTTAATTCAAGCCAAAATTATCTGTTTTGATTTGTTCCTATTCATACCTTTATAAAATGTGTGTTCACAATGTGTTGCAAGTTAAATATGGCATAGAAAACTTATTTTTGGATTATTAATCTCTCAAATTCACTGTTTTTTGATAGTTAATGAGCTCATCACCGTCCTCCTTTGACCTTACAACAGTAGTTTTTTACCCTAGATGTGAACCTCCTCTAAAGTACAAGAGGTTTCAATAATCAATTTAATTTGATATCACTGCGTAAGCTTAAGATATATCATACATTAATTCTTGAGTGCCAACAGAAAGAACAAAAGGCTTGGAACCTTGGACTGCTTGGGATTGACAGCCACGCTAGGAAGCGGTTGGTAGCAAACATCAACAAACAGAGCTAGCATCCCAGTTGATATGGATAAAATTAAATGAGCAGTGAAAGAAACAATGTGGCGAGGGGCTAAGAACACCTCGCGTTTGGAGGTACAGAGCGTAGGTAGTACTAGGACACTGGTTCTACCGTCGAACCACCCTGAGATGTCACAGGCTTAAATAGGCAAAACATTGAGGAAAGGGGGTGTGTCCATTTGATAACCTGCAGAAGCCCTAAACTCAGCCAAGTTGGAGGATGGTGTCTTGAGAAAGGAAGATGGGATAGCCATGTCACTGGCTCACAGATGGTGCAGGATAAGTACCTTTAAACATGAGTCAGTTGTGATAAACTCTATCGTATTTTGCATATATCACTGCCATTCAACTAGTAATTGAACCTTTACTGATAGGTATTCACACATTGGTACATTAGCAGTTGTGTGCTACTGTGGTTTGTCACCAACTGCCAGCTGAATTGATATTAAACCTCTTGCACTGCCAAATAATTGCTGACCATGACAAAATATTTTTTTTTTACTTCTTCCATTTTAAATAATGCAGCATACTTTCTTCAAGTCCTTGTACGGAGGACTTATTTTGCAACCCATGGTAAGTCATTCTTATAAAAAAGTTATAATTGTAAATAAATAGATGTTTTTATTATGTGCATAATCAAGATTAATCAAGATCTAGAAAAATTAATAATGTGTTCTGCATTGCTTTGTTTCTTATTAGTCATTAAACTACAGATTTAATATGATACAGTCATAACACATATTTCACTACATTCTGAGCTGATAGTTCAGGAACACTTTCATCATTTGACATAATTTGTGAGTCTCTTATCAGTCTTTCTTATTTCAAATGTGTGTCGGTGGAGTAATTCTACATTACTGAAAACATGAAAACATTCATCTTCCAAGACAATGTGTCCTGAAGGCCTTATCTTTTTCCTGCAAGAAATGCTGATGATCTCATGAAGGGGTATATTGTACGTTTTAGTAGTATGTCAGCATGTCCTAGCATGTGGGATTCACAACAGTGTATTTGCCTGTGTTGATTTATTATGATTTAATGTTTTTTAATTTCCATCTTTTATTTTTGATGGCATGAGGCACTGTATTTTTTTTTTTTTTTTTTTTTTCTCCCCTGTACACTACGTTTTCCAGCATAAGAACTGAAAGTGTCCTGGAGCAGCTCATGATGGCAGTGCTTGTTATTCAGAAGGAGGGGAAGAACATCAAGAACCACCTGCTGATATTGACACTATTATTGAAACAGTGAAGGTTCTGAATGAACTGACAGTTCCCTCTGCTTGTGTCCTGCTCAACAAATTATAATCTATTGTAATAATTATAATACATAAATATTTTGATTAGTTTTAGAATTGACTGTAGCAGAATTAATATTAAAATTATTCAATCAGTTTGTCCACCAAACAGGCAGCATAATGAGTTATCAATTCTAGGAAATAAATTATCTTCCTGGCCAAGAAAGAATAACTTTTTCCTACTGTATACAGTACTAACATGTAGCAAAAAAAAAAAAAAAAAAAAAAAAAAAAAACGCACTTTAAAGGGACAATCAATCGTGGCAATAAGGGGATTTAATAAATGACATCTGCGGGGAACATTTAACTAAAATAAGCAAAGCATTTATACAGAATAAAGAAAACTAAAGAAAGAGAAGAAAAAAAGAGTGGCAAGATTTACAATCAGTTAAAAGCTGAAGCTTTTGTTGCGTTCTTCTGGATGGTCCATGTTGAAATCCAATGAAGTTAACTTGAAGGTAAGTTACCATAAAAATTCAGGAAGCGTGGTGTCAAGTCAAATCACCTTTATTTATATAGCGCTTTTTACAATGCAGATTGTGTCAAAGCAGCTTTACAGTGATAACTGGTAAATAATTTTGGCTGCACAGCAGCTCTTAAAGGAAATGGTGTCATTGTCCAGCATAAGTAAATTCAGTATTGATTCATTCCGTTATAAGAATTAATAGTTATTAATTGAGTTAATTTATCTATATCAGCACTGGAGTGAACAGTGATGTCATCATCCAGCTTACCTGTATGCTTACCTCAAGGACTCTCCTCGCTACTTACCTGTTCCCTTGTCTCCGAGTTCCCTCCATCGTCTCCAGTCTGTGTGTGAAGTGTTGTCTGCAGTCATCGTCTCCAGTCAGCAAGTATCATTCTCCATCAGCACTCTGCAACCACAAAGGACAGTATCATTCTCTATACTATTCATCAGTCATGAACTTTGCATCTGCATACTCACCTGTTGTCACCATTTACTCTGCTTGTGTTCAATAAACCTGTTAACCTATCTCCTGTCTCCTGGCTGGTCCTAATGTAACAGTATATAATTTAAAGAAAAGTGTGTCATTGTCCAGCTTAAGTAAGTTCAGTATTTATTCATTCTGTTGTAAAAACCATTAGTTATTATTTTAGTTCATTTAACTCTACAGCAGCTCTGGGGAAAACAGTGATGTTTCAGTTCTCATCCGATGGTGTCAATGCAGGCAGATCAAAAACATTGTTGAATATCAAATGTCAAGTGTCCCCAAGGTAGTGTATATATTATTATATAAGCACATGTGCACTTTTCAGTTAAAACACTAGTATTTTTCTCATTTACAGTAGTTGTACCTGTACCTGTGTCATCACTCGAGTTGGGATCCATAAGCAGGCTTTTATTAGAGAAATGCGTGGTACAACAGGCAGGGTCAAACACAGGCAAACAGGAATGGTGTAGGACAGGCAGAATCGTAGTCAGGGTACAGGCAAGGAATCAGGGCAGGCGGATAACACTCTCAGTCCAGATAACAATAAACAGTCCAAAAGGCGGGCGGCAGAGAATCGTAATCGAGAGGCAAACAGGATCAGTAACAGGCAGGCAATAAACACAGGAAACCACTCAGAAATGTACACCGTGGCAATACAAGACTTCGCAATGGTGACAAGGCAATGAGAGTCTTAAATAGTCCGGTAAATGAGCTTCAGCTGGGTGTGGTGATTAGTCCAAGATACGGGGCCGCTGGGAATTGTAGTGCGTGAGTGTGAGTGCACGTCAATACTCGGGAGAGGGTTCCCTCCGATGGCCAGAGGAGGGAATTACGGAGTTCGTCTCCGTGACAGTACCAAATGTAATTTTTACACTTTTAATTTTCACACTCTTATACTTCCATACAATTTTGTTTAATCCCAATTTTACTTCTGTATTAAAGCAACACATTCATGTTAGTGTGTGGTCTTTAGTAATTTGGCTTATATTTACAAAATGAACAAGAATTTAGGAATAATCACAACATGATTGATTAAAAAACTTGTTAGTCCACAGGTACATGTATACAGGTTTATTTCAGTTATTGCATTCAACAAATGATAACAATTAGTAAAAAATAGTACAACAGAATCAATGTATACGACTAGTTGAAGTTTGACGTGCTTTATCCTATACACAGTGAATTCTTGCAATCATTCAGTCAGGGACGAATGCACAAAATGTGCAAACTAATAAAAACATTATAAAAGGTTACGAAACGATAAACAATTAAAATGTAGGCATAAGTTTGTGTTGCCACACTGAAACTATTTAAAACATTTTTTTTAAATAATCAATTAAACCTGATAGGATACAAGTGACACCATTTTCTTTAAGAGCTGCTGTACAGCCAAAATTATTTACCAGTTATCACTGTAAAGCTGCTTTGACACAATCTGCATTGTAAAAAGCGTTATTTAAATAAAGGTGACTTGACTTGATTCTGTACCTTAAAAACAAAATAGATTTGAGTAACTTTTATTTATTTATAGATATTTATAATTTGCAGACATTTATTGTTGTTGAGACATTATCACATGCCTGTCATACTTGTGTAAGTTTTCTTTCAAAACCCCACCATTTAAGAGATTTGAACAAGATGATGTAATACTGGACAAAAAGAAAGAGCATAATTTCTCCTAATGGCCATTAAAGTGTTCATTTAGGAGACGAAGATGACCACATCTGTTTCACTCAGTTTCATTTCCTCTGATTAACTATGCTGGGTGGGTTCAGTTAATGACAGATAATAGTTCTTCCCATCATCCTCCTCAATACTACATTTACAAAGCTCAGTGATTTCAATGTTATGTTGTTGTTTTGGTAACTACTCTCACTTTCTACTTTTTTTTTTTTTTTTTTTTTTTCATGCCATGTATGTTATTCAAAGTCTTTCTGCACATAATAACCACTTAGGAATTTACTAAACTCCTTCTGTACATCTCTGTTCTCCATGTAAAATCAAATCACCATATGACTGTCACAATTTTATGAGCCAGAGCAGTGCAGTATATTATTCAGCGCAACCCTGCATCCTGAACTAAATGGGCACAACAGGGAAAGTGAATTTGCTTTGCTATTTTTGTATTTTCTGACTTCTGAAAACATTCAGCCCAATCCTGGGCCCACTACTTCTATGTAATGTTTACTCACCCCCTCAGATTTTAAGAGTAGAACAGGGCTCCGTTCTTCATAAGTTACTTAAACTTTTAGATTTGTAAAAACCTACTCATATCTCATTCATTTTTGTAAATTTGTTGACAGGCAGGTGGATAGAAAGGTTAAGCTTGGGTATATTTAAATTTCCGTGTTTCACTCTGCCTTTTAAGTTATCTGTTAAATTTAAGTTCATTCAATGAAAAGACCACATTAGGTCAACTCAATTAAATTGAATTGAATTGAGTTGATTTCCCCATTACTCAACTGAACTGAGGGAATCACTTTCCTCAAATCGTTTGAGTAGTCTCAACTTATTAGGGTTTACAGTGCATGTGTTACGGACAGAAGGGTCGGAGACAACGGAATACAGCTAAGTGATGTTTATTTGACAGACAGCAATGGCAGACAGTGATGCAGGTGAGTATATAGCAGATGTGACGTTAGAATGTAGTATATGAGAAGGTTGATACTGTCCTTTGTCTTGCAGGAGTGAAGATCGTGGCTGGTAGCTAACTGGAGTGTTGGAAGGAGGAGAGACGAAGATCGGCGAAGCACACTGAGACGAGACCACAGGAAGGAACAGGAAACACGCTGGAATGGAGACAGTGAGTATCGAGGGAGTCCTTGAGGTAAGCATAGAAAGAGTGATTATGCAAATGAGACCGGACGAAGACTGAGGTGAGTGTGAGCCCTTTTGTATCTGTGGTGATTGGGGTGATGATTGATGACAGGTGTGCATGTTCAGAACTCTAGTGAAGCAGAGCGCTGTGATTGGGTGATGATGGAGCCTGTCGGGTCTGTGACAGCATGTAATTAGGCAACTACTACAAGTATTTAAGCTGTGAACTGGAGAGCTAATTCAAACTAAGGTAAAGGTTGATAAGGTATGTTTTTACAGATGAAGTACACTTAAGTACAATCTGGATACACTTTTATTTATTTATTTATTTATTATTTTACAGGAGATTATCACATACAGTTTATCAGTTAAAATATGCACACAAAAATGAGACAAAGTACTTCTAAGCAACTATCAAGAGAATATATACAGCTATGCTACTATGTCTGCAAGCATTTGGATTCTGTCTTGACCAATAGTTTGGTGGAACTTCAATATAGGTCAGCATTTGATCACCCTGATCCAGCACCACACTTTCTTAGATTACCAAATCCAGATTACTAGTGCTATAAATGGGAAAATGCGCAAATCTTTGAAAGATGCGCGGACAGGACTGCACGTAAGACGCGTCTGGCCGCGGAAAGTGAAGTATACCTTCATTGTCTTCATTGTCTTCATTGACATTGGTTGCTGTAGCTTTAAGAGCTGCCGCTGCTGCACATGGCGTGGATCTCACACATGTCCCACTTTCTCACAACTCTTTACTTTTCATTTAAGACTTTATTTAAAGTCGTCATGAAATCAAAATTGACCCTATTTACTTTGTTAGTGCATATTACTAGTCTTATGGTGAACAATTAATCCGTTCAAGTTAATATTCAGAAAAAAATGGTTTGTCGTGGTAATCTTTAATCAAAATCTGAAAAGTTACTTCCGGTCTAGAATGGCATTCCTTCCCTGATGAAGTCAGTTTGACAGCTTGGGTTGAAAACGCTTAAACCACTCCCCTCCAACCGTTAGTCTGCTATGAGCGAGAGATGGAGAGGAGGAGTGCTAAAGTAAAACTCTGCCCTCTATTCAATATTCCGTTTCACTTGGAAATACGTCACAACACTGGAGAAAAGTCGTTTGCAACTTCCAGTTCAAGGGACTTGGTGATATTCAACAAAACTGACATTTTTGACATTATTGTGTGTGTTATTGTTTGTTGTTATTGTTACTGAACTCGATACTGGTGTGCCATCCATGTTCACTATACTGGCGCGTGTCTTTCTGTGCGTTGTGTGTGTGTGACAGGACATTCACAAACAGTGCATTCTCTTTTTCTCTTTTGGCGCGCTTAAATGGTTTAAAAGCATTAGTAGAAATAAGCATACATATATTGTAATGCTAGCCAAAGGATGAAAAAAAAAAAAAAAACGGATGCTGCATTAACTGTGTTAAATAATTTAACGCGTTAAACTGGAAAAATGAATCGCATGCATTAACGTTGACAGCACTAAGTATTTTAGTTGATTTACTCTTTCCAAGCTCTGATTTCTGACACACGGAGAGGCAACAGCAATATATGATTTGCGCTCATTTCATTCATAGAGTTTACACTCATTCACTTCACACACTCATTATTGCATAGTGATTTTGGAGGTTTAAGTATAATATCATGCTTTCCTCTGGCTCACCTGTTATCCAGCAAACACGAGGAGTAACTGTGTCAGCCTCAGCAAAATATTATTTGGCAGAATTTTTATTTATATATTTTGAAGCCATTATCTATGTCTTTCTGAATCAGGTATTTGGCTTCAGGCACACCCCTAATAGAAAGTCATGGAAACCCAACATGAGTGTGTGCCTTAATGAAGGCAAGCGCATTAATGTAGAATGGTAATTAAACTGACTGGAACTACCTGTGCATTGATAGCAAAACTGTAAGTTTATCTGCTTTAAGAACAGTGGCGTTACCTCGCTAGTGAGAAATGTCATGTAGCTTTTAAGTTGCTAGTTCAGTTTTTACTAATAAAATAGAGCAGTGCTGACAACAGGTTTATGTGCAAGTGTGTGTCCGTTAGGGGTGGGGGAGAAATTTGACTCTTAGATGCATTTTAAAAAACAACCTGTTTAACATGAAATACTATTCTTCTAATTTGTTTTACTATATTTACAGGCCACAAGAGAAATAATGGAGTAAATTAAGACATTTAGGATAGCCTACCGTTATCAGCATATTATGCTGAAATTCGTTTCTTGAGAAAAGTTTGCACGTTGCTTTTTGTGTGATATACGTTGGCTCGCCTTCTTGGTTTAAAACGGAAAGATTTCCCAATATTGCGACGTAACCATTTTGGCTCGCAGAGGGCCCCGCGGATTTGCGCTACACCACTGTGTGTGAATGAGTGAGTGAAGAACAACGCACACGGACAGTGCTTACATCTACTGTGTTTATGTGAATACTTAACAGTGCAGGCATTTTGACACGGTGTATTTGACCAATTAGACAAGCAACCGAAAACAGAGGCTTCAATGCTTGTCCGTGTTACGCTCGGAGCACGCGCACAGAAACATCCTGCCAGTATTGAGTTTTATTTTTAATATCAAGCAGTCTTCACAGTCAACACAGTCAACTTTGTTTCACAGTCAACACATAGCTTTTTGCCTTGGGTAAAGCAAGAAAAACAACACCTTACCTCACATTTAAATAAACAAGGCGACATAATGGATAGCACTCGTCTCTTCGTGAAGGTGGAAAAACGTTCTTTATGACCTGCAGGATTTCATGAATGAAGATTTAAAAGCCAAAGAAAAGATGAGAGTCGGCTGTTTTTGTCTATTGTAAGTTTTCATTTAAAATGTTTGTGATTTTAACATATAGCCTATGTTTAAATGTTTTGCCACTTGCGTGAGCAACGTGATATATACATCTAAAGTATTATTTTTATGTAAATATAAAGTAATAAATTGAATAAAATGTTGAAATGTAGTGCGTTTAAACATGACCTGAAATGAAAAAAATAAACATGAAAAAATTAGGATAGAGTAGGATTTACTTGAAAAAACCTTGGAAACAATTTTCACTCAGAAAAGGCTATTCAATTTACAAAAAATTGCCAAATAAAAGCCTAAACATAATTATTAATGGAGTTAACTGGTTAACTGAGGATCGGGAGCGGGGCCACGCCTCAACCACTCACCTGACCTCTCAAAACCTTCTTATATTGGGCCGCCCCCTACAGTACTGTTTGTCTCGTTCTCTCAAACCCTCCCTTTCCCTCCCTCTCTCATCCATTCAACCATCCTTACCATCCCTGTTCTCTTCCGTTCCAGGTTGTATCGGGGGGGTCCTAATCACTCGGCCTACATCTAACTGAGATGATGCCCCTACTCTGAGTCTCCCAGCCACCAACACTAGATGCACGGATCAACCTGATTACCATCTCCTTCCTCTTATCCTCTCCCTATTCATCCCTAACTGATTACCATCCCTTTCCCCTTCTTCTTCATCCTCTCCCTATTCATCCCTAACTTTGTTTAATAAATAATTCTCCAACATTTATGGTTGTGGCGTGGTCCTTGCTCGTGAAGTAGCTTTAATTAGAAATGTTTAAGTTAAGTTTACTTGGGAATTCCCAGTAAATGTTTTTGACTCTTTGTTTGTAAATTTTACTTAAGAAATGCTTATAAATATATTATGATTTAATGCATTTTTTTTTTTTTTTTTACATAAAAGTAAAATTTAGTTTTTGCATGCATATTTTTTAAGTAAATTTCACATATGCAAGCCTGGCTTCATGGAGTTTTACTTGCATTTGTCATTTTTTACATTAGATCATTAGATGAAAAAATACTAAGTAAATATTATTCAGGCAGATCCATTTGAATTTATGTATTTAAGCACAATAAATGAAAACAAAATCTCAAGTAGCTTATTGAATTAAATGTGACATTTTGAAGTAAAAAGTCAAAATAGGATTTGTTTATAAAATGTACTTAAATTATGCTATCTTTATTAAAATTAGGATATCTTTAAGTTAAAAAAAAAATCACTTTTTACAGTGTATAAGAGAATCGGAATGCTGACAAGCCATGTTCAGTAACAACTTTTGGATTTGAAATTTCTGGATTAGCATATGTTGTTTGTGATTTACAGCCACGGATCAGTTGCACTGTAAACGCTGCATATGTGAAAGCACAATAGCGCATGCTGCTACAAGCACCGCATACGCACTGCAAACGGAGTATGTGTAAAGCCTTGTTTAAGGCCCAGGTATACTTCACTTTCCGCTCCCGGATCCGTGCATCTTTCAAAGTATACTAAACGACGGATGCGCACAGATGACCGAGTTCGACACATGGGCAGTACAATTTTTTCTATACTCTTTACCAGACATCATGTCATCAACGGGACATTCGCTGGGCAGGATCGGAGAAGAAAAATAGAGCATCCACCATTGCAACATAGTTCAGAAGATACACCAATGCTGCGTCCCAATCCGCCTACTTATACTACGCCCTAAAAGTATGTACTCTTTTTGTGAACATAAAGTATATACTTTTGAGTGTGTAGCAAAAGAGTAGACAAGCTTTGGGACATACTATCACGTTATACAATTGCGTCTTTGCTCTCTGTTGCATCCTGTCACCGTGAACTGGCCTGCCAATCATCTTACATCCTCCACATTTCATTTAGCTAATTTCCTACCGTATCGGAGAGAAATGCAGTACCACGTTGTTATGCAGTCGCAGGTCTTTCATGTGGAGAGCTCTCCTCATATTAATGCATAATGATGCATTTAAAAGTTAATGGCCAATCGGATCTTTATAAGTCCACATTGGTATTACAGATGAAATATAACACGTATAACATTAAATAAATATTTTCTATCAGGTTAAACTGATTATTAGTCACTCAAACCTCTCACCATTGGTCGCACATATCCGCCATGTTTTGTAGTTTTTTTTAACACTTTTTACTCGTGTTTGTAGTTCTGAACTGAATCCTCATCCAAAGCGCACTGGGTTGTGGGCAATATTGGCCTTTATAGCGTGCACGGATCCACACTTCAAAAATCTACCGGAAATAGTAGACCATCCGGGGACTTTTGGCATACTCTTTTCAACATACTATGCTTTGGGACACACTTATTTTAATATCACATACTATTTAGGATGGATAGTATGGACATTGGGACGCAGGGCAAGAGAACAGGAATCAAAAACGATGGAGAAGGCATGCTTCTGAGTTTACTCGTCTTGTTTTTGAATCACTCTTTACACACTCTTCTTCGACGACTGCACACTGTGCTCAGTACTGTGCGTATTACCACTTAGTGGACTCTTCTGTCCTGCTTGCGCATGTGCTGTTGCCCGCGGACCGTCTGCGCGGTCTCAAAATTTGGGCTACACGCGGATGGGGTGTGCGGCCGGCTGAGAGCCGAAAATTACGTCATGCGGACAGTGCACGAACGCGGATGGCCAAAGTATACCCGAGGCTTTACACTGCAAGCGTCTGTGGCGCGTTACGCTGATACGCGGCCACTCTAGTCAATGCTCGTGTTTACACCAGCCGCGCCGCGGTGCGTTTTAGAAGCGTCCCAGAAGCGGCTCGCCACGCCGCTTCGCTAAAGATAGGCGCCTCGCCTATTTTTGACGGACGCCGCGTCCAAGACACGCAGCTCAAATACAAAATAAAGTCAAAATAATCACCCTGTGTAAACTCCCGCTCATATTTCACATCACTAGGAGGCCAGAAACTGAAGACAAGAGAATAGAAGTTTAAAAAAAATTGACATTTTGTTGTTCTTGTCATCCATAACTTGACTTTTAAGTGTATTAACTTCGTCTGTAGGCTACAGCAAAATAAAGTATGGCATAGCAATAAACACAATTAAACCGGACAAAATTTAGCCATTAAAAACACAAAAAAATCAAGGGAAAAAACGTCAGACAGGCAAATCTCGTGGTCTCGCAAATCCAGCCGCTTCGCTTCTGAAATGCTTCTGGTGTGAGTTGTCACCGCATAGAGGACAGAACAAAACCTTGCCGGAGCCGTAACGCGCCGCTAACGTGTGCAGTATAAACGAGGCTCAAGTTGGCACCGCCTAGAGAACGGAAAAAACCTTGCCAGAGCTGTGACGCACCGCAGACGTGTGCAGTGTAAACAAGGCTTAAAACAGGCGTAACAATGCAATGTTGTGAGAATGTGAACGTGAACATGACCAACGCTCTGTACAGTTGATAGTCAGTGCTGCATCATCACTAAAGTTTAAGCCTTTCCACTGTACATATTCTAGCACTAGAACACGTGAAAGGGAATTCGTTACTCACGCGATATGTGGGAAGTTCAACATCCGAAACATCCGAAGCTCGTGCTCTGAAAGCCGTGTCTCTGAAAGCGCGCAAATACTAAGCTGAACTTTCTTGCTCTCCTGTGGTTGAACAGACAAATTCACACAAAATGCCAATGTCAAAAAATGCCCATTTTGAGGAGTATCATAGTAAACATAGTCAGTTACTGTATGTCTTCAGTTCAGAAAGAAAATGCATGATCTGTGCATGCATTCGCTCTTAAAGTGACAGCATCCTAGTAATCCTGCTGCTGTGCTGTCTGCGTTTTTAAAGTTAACCAAACAAAGGGGGAAAAAAATCACTCACTGCTCTTGAACTTTAAAAAGGATATGAAGACTATGCAGTCTTATTTGATTAGCCTACTTGATTAAATTTCTGTACCTGAAAACTACAGTTAGACCTGCATGAAAAGCACTGTTTATTTAATTTGTATCTTTGTTGCATTGTATCTATTTGTGCTATTGCTTGTAATTTGATTATTTGTTCTTATTTTATTACTGACTGTTTACTTGTCTTTAAAAATGTAGGCTATTAAAATTATATTAAGCTAGTAGTTTTAGCTGTGGTTGGCCTATTGAAATGGGAATAGAGGACTGCAAATTTTCACTAGTATCTAAAATATTGGTGTCATAACTGCCTGTTTTTGTTTCATGGCTGGTAAAAATAGCTTTGGCCAGTAAATTTTCTTAAGTCACCGGCCATTGGCAGGTGTGGCAAAAAGTTAGTTTTAGGCCCTGCATAAGGAGTTAGTAACTTGGATAAATAATGTGGAGCCAGGCCATCTAATGCTTTATATGTCAGTATCATGATTTTAAAATCAAATGGAACCTGTCCGGAAGCCAGTGCAAGGACTCCAAAATAAGTGTGATATGATTGCATGCCTTGTCCCGGTTAGGATCCTGGTAGCCAAGTTTTGTACATGTTGCAACTTGTTAACTGTAGTAGGGATGGCTCGACACCACAATTTTGGCTTCAGTACAGTACCACAATCTAATATCGAAATATTGATATTAAATTGATACCATACAGGGTTTGAATTTTGGCGCAGGTATTGTGCATAATTTTACTCATTCTCGCAGGTTTCGCGTTTATAAAGTGTGAAATTATGCAAATGTTTATTAGTAAATTAATCAACACATATCACATCAAATCAGTAATTTGAAAAATTTCTTGTGAGATGTTTTTTCCTCTCTCTATCTCTCAAAAGGAGCAAATAGATTATGGCCTCAAAAGACATTGCGTCTGCACTATAATACAACACTCTCGTGCGCGTTTCGGGACAGCTGACGGAAATCACTTGCCCACATCTTTTTAAACCTTGCCCATCCAACATCCAGGCGATTTTATTTTATTAAGTATTACTTGGGAGCTCTTTGAGAGATGGTTTCTTCGCGCTTATACCAACAACGCACACACGGTCAAATACACACAAAATTATGTAAAAATGTCCGTCTTAGTAAGTATTCACATAAACACAGTCTGTTATATCTTACGTGAATGTAAATAGTGTAATAGTATGCATCATCACGTGTGTAATAGTATAATGGATCTGTCCCAGATAGCAAACGGATGTGGGCCACTTCAGGCAATGATGCGGCACTGCAGGCCTTCTTATGGCCCGGACAAAATGTATGTGAGCCTTAAGTGGCCCACATGTAACATGGCAAATATGGCCCAAATATTTCAAATCACATGTGGGCCTTTTTAGGCAAAGATGCGGCACTTACGGCAATGTGTAATCTGAATGTGAGCCTGAAGTGGCCCATGTGATAAATAATGAATATGGCCCAAATATCACAAACCAAATGTGGGCCATCTTTGGCAAAAATGTGGCACAATCAACAATGGCTAATCTGGGTTTAAACCAAATATGGCCCACATATGCTGCAGCAAATGTGGCCCAGTTATCTTAAAACACATCTGGGCCAGTTTTGGCAAAGATGTGGAAAGTAATCACTGGTGATTCTGAATGTGAACCTAAAGTGGCCCACACATGGTATAACAAAAATGGTCCGAATACATTAATCCAACTTTGGACCACATTTGGCAAATGTACGGCACAGTCAGCACTGGATAATCAGGGTGTAAGCCTAAACTGGCCCACATATAATGCAGCAAATGTGGCCCAGTTATCTTAAAACATATCTGGGCCACTTTTGGCAAACATTTGGGACAGTAATCACTGGCAAATCTGAATGTGAACCTAAAGTGGCCTAGACATGGCATAAAAAATATGGCCTGGATACATTACTTATACTTTGGACCACATTTGGCAAATGTACGGCACAGTCAGCACTGGCTAATCAGGGTGTGAGCCTAAACTGGCCCACATATAATGCAGCAAATGTGGCCCAGATATCTTAAAACTTATCTGGGCCAGTTTTGGCAAAGATGACAGAGTGTAATCACTGGCGATTCTGAATGTGAACCTAAAGTGGCCTACACATGGCATAACACATATGGCCCAGATACATTACTTCAACTTTGGACCACATTTGGCAAATGTAAGGCAAAGTCAGCACTGGTTTGAGCCTAAACTGGCCCACATATAATGCAGCAAATGTGGCCCAGATATCTTAAAACACATCTGGGCCACTTTTGGCAAAGATGTGGAAAATAATCACTGGTGATTCTGAATGTGAACCTAAAGTGGCCCACACATGGTATAACAAAAATGGCCCGAATACATTAATCCAACTTTGGACCACATTTGGCAAATGTACGGCACAGTCAGCACTGGATAATCAGGGTGTGAGCCTAAACTGGCCCACATATAATGCAGCAAATGTGGCCCAGTTATCTTAAAACATATCTGGGCCACTTTTTGCAAACATTTGGGACAGTAATCACTGGCAAATCTGAATGTGAACCTAAAGTGGCCTAGACATGGCATAAAAAATATGGCCTGGATACATTACTTATACTTTGGACCACATTTGGCAAATGTACGGCACAGTCAGCACTGGCTAATCAGGGTGTGAGCCTAAACTGGCCCACATATAATGCAGCAAATGTGGCCCAGATATCTTAAAACTTATCTGGGCCAGTTTTGGCAAAGATGACAGAGTGTAATCACTGGCGATTCTGAATGTGAACCTAAAGTGGCCTACACATGGCATAACACATATGGCCCAGATACATTACTTCAACTTTGGACCACATTTGGCAAATGTAAGGCAAAGTCAGCACTGGTTTGAGCCTAAACTGGCCCACATATAATGCAGCAAATGTGGCCCAGATATCTTAAAACTTATCTGGGCCAGTTTTGGCAAAGATGACGGAATGTAATCACTGGTGATTCTGAATGTGAACCTAAAGTGGCCCACACATAGCATAACACATATGGCCCAGATACATTACTTCAACTTTGGACCACATTTGGCAAATGCACGGCAAAGTCAGCACTGGCTAATCAGGGTTTGAGCCTAAACTGGCCCACATATAATGCAGTAAATGTGGCCCAGATATCTTAAAACATATCTGGGCCAGTTTTGGCAAACCTGTGGGACAGTAATGACTGGCAAATCTGAATGTGAACCTAAAGTGGCCCACACACAGCATAGCAAATATGACGACAGCTAAATATCCATAATAAATGATGTAAAAATGTAAATTGTTGAAAGTTTTCTGTGATAGGTAGGTTTAACATAGAGGGATAGGTTATGCAGTTTGTACAGTATGGAAAGTCCAAATAAAACATGAAAACACAACATGTGTGTGTGTCTGTACGTAGAGCAGAAACACAGATGTGCACTATTACAGCTCTTATAGTCAGTTATGCTGTACATGTACTGTAAGTAAAGTGTCTGATTGAGAAACATGTACAACATAGTTAATTCAGCATGGTGCAGCACAGCAAAAATAGACTCTGTGAGGAAACGATCGCTGCACTACTGCAGACCCAACTCTCCTGGATCGTACTGCTGGACCACATCTGCATGCAGTGTGAATGCTCAAATCTGTTAATATGGGTTAATATACAGACTGCAAACAGAGTATTTGTGAAACAGGCCTTAGAATTCATAAAAATGTTACCGGCTATCTGGCAACTGACATGTACTCATATACTCGCATTTGGCGCTTGGCGAGTGTTAATTTTAGGCCCTGTCCTTATACACCCCAAATCGTAGACTGCACTCTTCACAATCTAATCTCTTGGTTGTTCCTCAAACCTGCTTAAAATCTATCGTGATGGGGCTTTTTCTTCTTATGCTCCTACGCTCTTCCTCTAGAACTTAGGGAAGCTCAGACTTTTGTGATTTTTAAACTTAAGATGGATCTTTTTAGACTACCTTATGCTTGCTGACTTTCATTTTTTATTGTTTTGTTCATTGTTTTATGTATTGTTTGTCTTGTGTTCAGCTCTTTGAGAAGCTGCTTTTAAAGGTCCTATATAAAATAAAGTTTATTATTATTATCTCCATGTAAACTACAAAAATGTGAATTTGTGAAAACGGTGACATCATGCGCATGTGTATTACATTTTCAGTCAATAGACGAGTGGTGTTTCTTCACTGTATCACCAAGTACTGGCCGGACATGCATAATACAGCATTTTTAGTTGTTTTCGTGGATCCGTGTGAACAAGGATCATTTTGACAATGTTGTTGCGGAAAAACTTTTCTGCTTTTAATACATTGTTGTCGTGTAAACCCTTACCCTTAGTTTTGGCTTGTTTCCAGTTTTCATGTTTGTTTGATTTCCTTATCTGTTTCCATGGTTTTTCATTAAGTTATTACACCTGTTTCTTTGATTTTTGCATGCGTTCACAATTTTTTATATGACAGCCTGGCCAAAAAATATGTTGGCACAATTTGGCATGTTTCATTGCGTTATCACAAATAAAACAAATGAATCCAAGCACAACTACACAATATTCTTACACAATCTTTAACTATTTTTTAATAATATGTGAATAAAGGGTGAAGGTATCAATTTTCATAAGCCAGACAACACTTTTGGCCACTACTGTAGGCCTAATGCTGCCTTCATGTGCTATCGGAATTATCGTAAATATGAGATTCCTAGTTAAAAATTGGACATGAACACGCTCTCAAGTCATATTGACCACTGGGAAGTCCGGGATAATTTTGATACACAAGTTCCAGAGATGGGTGGGCCACAAACTTTAAACATGGCAGAAAAGAGAACGATTGCTGCTGTAACTTGTAGTGAATTTTTACATACATGAATAATCATTTGAAGCGTATTGTATATTTTATACACAGCGAAAATAGCCTGTATTTAACCAAGATTCCAGAATCATCAGCAAGCTGATTATCTAGATAGGGCGGTGAATGTTTATATGGTTGTCAATGAATGGGACACTAAATATAATTTTGCCTTTAATAAGATTTTCCCAATAAATAGGCAAAAAATCATGAAAATCTTGACATGAAAATTAATTATGTCCTCCATGTTTCCTATTCTTTCTGACAACAAAGCATTTGAACGTGACAGGCTCGTAATAACAACTTCAAAAGTGGGAAAGAGGAAATTTCCGATAGCGTGTGAAGGCAGCATTAGTGTTCATCCTCTTGCAGAATGATTTTGGAT